>NC_092487.1:3483239-3488239 GCF_047495875.1 Pithys albifrons albifrons
GGTTAGGGTTAGGGTTAGGGTTAGGGTTAGGGTTAGGGTTAGGGTTAGGGTTAGGGTTAGGGTTAGGGTTAGGGTTAGGGTTAGGGTTAGGGTTAGGGTTAGGGTTAGGGTTAGGGTTAGGGTTAGGGTTAGGGTTAGGGTTAGGGTTAGGGTTAGGGTTAGGGTTAGGGTTAGGGTTAGGGTTAGGGTTAGGGTTAGGGTTAGGGTTAGGGTTAGGGTTAGGGTTAGGGTTAGGGTTAGGGTTAGGGTTAGGGTTAGGGTTAGGGTTAGGGTTAGGGTTAGGGTTAGGTTAGGGTTAGGGTTAGGGTTAGGGTTAGGGTTAGGGTTAGGGTTAGGGTTAGGGTTAGGGTTAGGGTTAGGGTTAGGGTTAGGGTTAGGGTTAGGGTTAGGGTTAGGGTTAGGGTTAGGGTTAGGGTTAGGGTTAGGGTTAGGGTTAGGGTTAGGGTTAGGGTTAGGGTTAGGGTTAGGGTTAGGGTTAGGGTTAGGGTTAGGGTTAGGGTTAGGGTTAGGGTTAGGGTTAGGGTTAGGGTTAGGGTTAGGGTTAGGGTTAGGGTTAGGGTTAGGGTTAGGGTTAGGGTTAGGGTTAGGGTTAGGGTTAGGGTTAGGGTTAGGGTTAGGGTTAGGGTTAGGGTTAGGGTTAGGGTTAGGGTTAGGGTTAGGGTTAGGGTTAGGGTTAGGGTTAGGGTTAGGGTTAGGGTTAGGGTTAGGGTTAGGGTTAGGGTTAGGGTTAGGGTTAGGGTTAGGGTTAGGGTTAGGGTTAGGGTTAGGGTTAGGGTTAGGGTTAGGGTTAGGGTTAGGGTTAGGGTTAGGGTTAGGGTTAGGGTTAGGGTTAGGGTTAGGGTTAGGGTTAGGGTTAGGGTTAGGGTTAGGGTTAGGGTTAGGGTTAGGGTTAGGGTTAGGGTTAGGGTTAGGGTTAGGGTTAGGGTTAGGGTTAGGGTTAGGGTTAGGGTTAGGGTTAGGGTTAGGGTTAGGGTTAGGGTTAGGGTTAGGGTTAGGGTTAGGGTTAGGGTTAGGGTTAGGGTTAGGGTTAGGGTTAGGGTTAGGGTTAGGGTTAGGGTTAGGGTTAGGGTTAGGGTTAGGGTTAGGGTTAGGGTTAGGGTTAGGGTTAGGGTTAGGGTTAGGGTTAGGGTTAGGGTTAGGGTTAGGGTTAGGGTTAGGGTTAGGGTTAGGGTTAGGGTTAGGGTTAGGGTTAGGGTTAGGGTTAGGGTTAGGGTTAGGGTTAGGGTTAGGGTTAGGGTTAGGGTTAGGGTTAGGGTTAGGGTTAGGGTTAGGGTTAGGGTTAGGGTTAGGGTTAGGGTTAGGGTTAGGGTTAGGGTTAGGGTTAGGGTTAGGGTTAGGGTTAGGGTTAGGGTTAGGGTTAGGGTTAGGGTTAGGGTTAGGGTTAGGGTTAGGGTTAGGGTTAGGGTTAGGGTTAGGGTTAGGGTTAGGGTTAGGGTTAGGGTTAGGGTTAGGGTTAGGGTTAGGGTTAGGGTTAGGGTTAGGGTTAGGGTTAGGGTTAGGGTTAGGGTTAGGGTTAGGGTTAGGGTTAGGGTTAGGGTTAGGGTTAGGGTTAGGGTTAGGGTTAGGGTTAGGGTTAGGGTTAGGGTTAGGGTTAGGGTTAGGGTTAGGGTTAGGGTTAGGGTTAGGGTTAGGGTTAGGGTTAGGGTTAGGGTTAGGGTTAGGGTTAGGGTTAGGGTTAGGGTTAGGGTTAGGGTTAGGGTTAGGGTTAGGGTTAGGGTTAGGGTTAGGGTTAGGGTTAGGGTTAGGGTTAGGGTTAGGGTTAGGGTTAGGGTTAGGGTTAGGGTTAGGGTTAGGGTTAGGGTTAGGGTTAGGGTTAGGGTTAGGGTTAGGGTTAGGGTTAGGGTTAGGGTTAGGGTTAGGGTTAGGGTTAGGGTTAGGGTTAGGGTTAGGGTTAGGGTTAGGGTTAGGGTTAGGGTTAGGGTTAGGGTTAGGGTTAGGGTTAGGGTTAGGGTTAGGGTTAGGGTTAGGGTTAGGGTTAGGGTTAGGGTTAGGGTTAGGGTTAGGGTTAGGGTTAGGGTTAGGGTTAGGGTTAGGGTTAGGGTTAGGGTTAGGGTTAGGGTTAGGGTTAGGGTTAGGGTTAGGGTTAGGGTTAGGGTTAGGGTTAGGGTTAGGGTTAGGGTTAGGGTTAGGGTTAGGGTTAGGGTTAGGGTTAGGGTTAGGGTTAGGGTTAGGGTTAGGGTTAGGGTTAGGGTTAGGGTTAGGGTTAGGGTTAGGGTTAGGGTTAGGGTTAGGGTTAGGGTTAGGGTTAGGGTTAGGGTTAGGGTTAGGGTTAGGGTTAGGGTTAGGGTTAGGGTTAGGGTTAGGGTTAGGGTTAGGGTTAGGGTTAGGGTTAGGGTTAGGGTTAGGGTTAGGGTTAGGGTTAGGGTTAGGGTTAGGGTTAGGGTTAGGGTTAGGGTTAGGGTTAGGGTTAGGGTTAGGGTTAGGGTTAGGGTTAGGGTTAGGGTTAGGGTTAGGGTTAGGGTTAGGGTTAGGGTTAGGGTTAGGGTTAGGGTTAGGGTTAGGGTTAGGGTTAGGGTTAGGGTTAGGGTTAGGGTTAGGGTTGGGTTAGGGTTAGGGTTAGGGTTAGGGTTAGGGTTAGGGTTAGGGTTAGGGTTAGGGTTAGGGTTAGGGTTAGGGTTAGGGTTAGGGTTAGGGTTAGGGTTAGGGTTAGGGTTAGGGTTAGGGTTAGGGTTAGGGTTAGGGTTAGGGTTAGGGTTAGGGTTAGGGTTAGGGTTAGGGTTAGGGTTAGGGTTAGGGTTAGGGTTAGGGTTAGGGTTAGGGTTAGGGTTAGGGTTAGGGTTAGGGTTAGGGTTAGGGTTAGGGTTAGGGTTAGGGTTAGGGTTAGGGTTAGGGTTAGGGTTAGGGTTAGGGTTAGGGTTAGGGTTAGGGTTAGGGTTAGGGTTAGGGTTAGGGTTAGGGTTAGGGTTAGGGTTAGGGTTAGGGTTAGGGTTAGGGTTAGGGTTAGGGTTAGGGTTAGGGTTAGGGTTAGGGTTAGGGTTAGGGTTAGGGTTAGGGTTAGGGTTAGGGTTAGGGTTAGGGTTAGGGTTAGGGTTAGGGTTAGGGTTAGGGTTAGGGTTAGGGTTAGGGTTAGGGTTAGGGTTAGGGTTAGGGTTAGGGTTAGGGTTAGGGTTAGGGTTAGGGTTAGGGTTAGGGTTAGGGTTAGGGTTAGGGTTAGGGTTAGGGTTAGGGTTAGGGTTAGGGTTAGGGTTAGGGTTAGGGTTAGGGTTAGGGTTAGGGTTAGGGTTAGGGTTAGGGTTAGGGTTAGGGTTAGGGTTAGGGTTAGGGTTAGGGTTAGGGTTAGGGTTAGGGTTAGGGTTAGGGTTAGGGTTAGGGTTAGGGTTAGGGTTAGGGTTAGGGTTAGGGTTAGGGTTAGGGTTAGGGTTAGGGTTAGGGTTAGGGTTAGGGTTAGGGTTAGGGTTAGGGTTAGGGTTAGGGTTAGGGTTAGGGTTAGGGTTAGGGTTAGGGTTAGGGTTAGGGTTAGGGTTAGGGTTAGGGTTAGGGTTAGGGTTAGGGTTAGGGTTAGGGTTAGGGTTAGGGTTAGGGTTAGGGTTAGGGTTAGGGTTAGGGTTAGGGTTAGGGTTAGGGTTAGGGTTAGGGTTAGGGTTAGGGTTAGGGTTAGGGTTAGGGTTAGGGTTAGGGTTAGGGTTAGGGTTAGGGTTAGGGTTAGGGTTAGGGTTAGGGTTAGGGTTAGGGTTAGGGTTAGGGTTAGGGTTAGGGTTAGGGTTAGGGTTAGGGTTAGGGTTAGGGTTAGGGTTAGGGTTAGGGTTAGGGTTAGGGTTAGGGTTAGGGTTAGGGTTAGGGTTAGGGTTAGGGTTAGGGTTAGGGTTAGGGTTAGGGTTAGGGTTAGGGTTAGGGTTAGGGTTAGGGTTAGGGTTAGGGTTAGGGTTAGGGTTAGGGTTAGGGTTAGGGTTAGGGTTAGGGTTAGGGTTAGGGTTAGGGTTAGGGTTAGGGTTAGGGTTAGGGTTAGGGTTAGGGTTAGGGTTAGGGTTAGGGTTAGGGTTAGGGTTAGGGTTAGGGTTAGGGTTAGGGTTAGGGTTAGGGTTAGGGTTAGGGTTAGGGTTAGGGTTAGGGTTAGGGTTAGGGTTAGGGTTAGGGTTAGGGTTAGGGTTAGGGTTAGGGTTAGGGTTAGGGTTAGGGTTAGGGTTAGGGTTAGGGTTAGGGTTAGGGTTAGGGTTAGGGTTAGGGTTAGGGTTAGGGTTAGGGTTAGGGTTAGGGTTAGGGTTAGGGTTAGGGTTAGGGTTAGGGTTAGGGTTAGGGTTAGGGTTAGGGTTAGGGTTAGGGTTAGGGTTAGGGTTAGGGTTAGGGTTAGGGTTAGGGTTAGGGTTAGGGTTAGGGTTAGGGTTAGGGTTAGGGTTAGGGTTAGGGTTAGGGTTAGGGTTAGGGTTAGGGTTAGGGTTAGGGTTAGGGTTAGGGTTAGGGTTAGGGTTAGGGTTAGGGTTAGGGTTAGGGTTAGGGTTAGGGTTAGGGTTAGGGTTAGGGTTAGGGTTAGGGTTAGGGTTAGGGTTAGGGTTAGGGTTAGGGTTAGGGTTAGGGTTAGGGTTAGGGTTAGGGTTAGGGTTAGGGTTAGGGTTAGGGTTAGGGTTAGGGTTAGGGTTAGGGTTAGGGTTAGGGTTAGGGTTAGGGTTAGGGTTAGGGTTAGGGTTAGGGTTAGGGTTAGGGTTAGGGTTAGGGTTAGGGTTAGGGTTAGGGTTAGGGTTAGGGTTAGGGTTAGGGTTAGGGTTAGGGTTAGGGTTAGGGTTAGGGTTAGGGTTAGGGTTAGGGTTAGGGTTAGGGTTAGGGTTAGGGTTAGGGTTAGGGTTAGGGTTAGGGTTAGGGTTAGGGTTAGGGTTAGGGTTAGGGTTAGGGTTAGGGTTAGGGTTAGGGTTAGGGTTAGGGTTAGGGTTAGGGTTAGGGTTAGGGTTAGGGTTAGGGTTAGGGTTAGGGTTAGGGTTAGGGTTAGGGTTAGGGTTAGGGTTAGGGTTAGGGTTAGGGTTAGGGTTAGGGTTAGGGTTAGGGTTAGGGTTAGGGTTAGGGTTAGGGTT